>NC_138576.1:118498419-118500919 GCF_964289735.1 Phaethon aethereus
GATTGCAAATAAAAGTTTGAAAATGCCACCCTAGCTCTACTAGGGCAACAGTGGCTGTGGGTGGCTGCAAGGAGTGGTTCTTGGAGGTTCTCCATGCCTCACTCTCTTTCTGCTGTGGACCAGGAAGAGAAGAGCTCCTGACATGATGCGCTCTAGTCCAGTCCCTAGGATGCAACCTGGGTTGCAGAGATTATTGCTTCCAGTGCTGCCTAATGCATCTTCTGCCCTGCATTAGGAAAAGGGCATCTAATGGAAATGGGGCTGTGGGAAGAAAGCCCAGGTCCTTGTCTGCATGTGCGTTGCCATTTTTCGGCCCTGCAAGACATCCTTTTTGGATGGGGAAGCCAAGTATCTGGCTTTTTGCCAAAGGGGAGCTGATATTTTCAAAGTTCATCATCCAGGCAAAGAGTTTGGAACTGGCTGAAGCTTTGCATTTCCAGCGCCAGCTGCTCATGATTTGACTAGAAACACTTTTCTAAGATGTGTGAAAAAATAAAAGTTATTAAAATTCCCTGCTTGCTGATTTCCATTTGAATCTGAATAGTCACACTTTTATTAATATCCTGTAATTTATGTCACTGGTGGCGTAACTTCAGTCCTTGGTCTTTGCACTTAAAATGAAAATGTAATTTCACCTTGTTCTGGTGAAGTGTAGTTTACTGGTACATTGCAAAACTGTGAGGGGAATCAGTGTTTCAGTGCCTTGAACTCTGTAGACTAAGCTGATGGCATGCTTGCTATCCCTCTCTCGTTATATGTAAGGGTTACCTATACAGAAGGGGGTTTGCAACATACAGCGTATGAAATACGCTGTCGCAAAAAATTCGGTTGGTGCAAGTATTTAGAGAAAACATGGCGCAGAGGTTCAAGTAAAAGCAATGAGTTGTATGATGGAGTATAAAAATGACATGATCTAATACAATCGATTTCCCCTCTATTATTCCCGTCTATTATAATGGCTTGACATTAAACAATGATAGGGGAAGGGTTATCTTGCTTTCTTCAGGATCATACTTACCCATGTTGTGCCTAACTTGTCATGGATAAAATAGTTTTGTGTCTACTTCTGGCAGTGTCTTTTTCCATTGCAAATTCTTCTGTAATTGTATTTTAAGGTGTCTATCATCTTGATATCCAAGTGCCAATTAAAATGCAGAATTATCACATAATACAATTAAAATAAAAAACAAAGAAGCCTAGTTTACAAATTTCTAATCTAAATTTAGCTCTTTTCTGGTCACTATGTCTTCACTAATTGCAAAAACAACCATTTGAAAAAAAACCTGCAACTATCAGATATTTTGTTATCTGACCACAGGGTATGAAGTATTTTTAATTGTTTTTCTGATTAACTGCAAGCTCCCAAATTCAAGTAGAAGCATATTTGTATTTTCCATATGAGATTCTGTACCTTACCAATGGATGAGCATGTTTGTGGTACTGTATAAGGATTAATGAAATAAAAAACCCCACCTCTGCTGCTGCTGATTGACCACTGATGGTAAATGTAATTGAATTAGCAGTGCACTAAAATAAATGTAGACAAAATAAATATAGACAAGAAAATCTGGTGAAAGCTTCTGTAATGTTTTAGATTAATAGGCATACAGAATTCTTCACATTTTTTATTATGTTGTCCCTAGATGAATTCAAAGTAATTGGGGTGGTTAATTTTATTTACACAGAGCCGTTCACAGCGCATTAAATAATAGAGATAATTGAACAAGAATTGTCAAGTGTGTACTGATATCAGACATATTACAGAAGGGAATGTGCATAAAACTTCATTTCTATGCAGCCATTGTTTATGGTAATTAAGTACACAGATTTATCCCTTGGTTGCCTTCCAAGCTTATGGCAACTGCTATTGTTGTGCTCCATTAATATGTAATCAGGAAATAGTTTAATTTTCTAATCTGCAGTTTGAGAATTCACTTTCTAACAACTCTTAATTACTGCATTGCCCTAATGATGCTCATGGTTAGGAAAACTGAACCAATAAACTCCGTGGAAGAAGCCAGAGGGGATTATACTTCCAGAGGTGGTGCTTACTTAATAAACTTGTTATGCCTTCACCAGAGGGAGCTCAGTGTCCTTCAAAAGCAACTAATTTTATATTTTAGAGTTGTACATACCCACGGTGCGAAGAGTTAAAGTACGGTGTGTGGCGGGGTGGCTGTAAATTTGATTCACTAGAGAACCAGATAAGCGATACTATCACCATTTTGGTGCTTTTCCTACTGTATACTAATTGTAGAGTTTAATTGCACAGGAAATAATGTAGGTGGTTTAATCTATTGTTTTAAACTGTCCTCATGGGTTTATTTTTGTCAAGTTTGTTTTCTTTCATTAGCCACATTAGCTAAACGCAGTATCGTAAAATCTTGCATGGGTAGATAAGCTCTGTATATTGACAGCTATCTTATATTTGCTGTTTTCAGGGTGCATCTTAAACAGTAAAGGGTTTTCTTTTTAATCATTTCCATTCTCTGCTGGCCCA